>NC_079436.1:8412340-8439643 GCF_903798145.1 Danio aesculapii | reverse complement strand
AAATCACCCAATCTATACAACAGTCCCATCGTGATATAGATTCAATTCCAATAAATCATGCAGCTATACTGTAAATGTGGTTATGGTAGCAGCACTGACCTCATTGATGCTGACTTCAGCCTCCACATACTGCAGGCCTTTCTGGATGATAGAGATGAGGGCAGCAGGGGGCACCAGAGCTCCGTTGATGTTGGACTGGCTGATGTGGCTCTCTATGCCAAAGGTGAATGCTGAGTGGGAGAAGCCTGATAGAAAAAGACAGATCATGTTACCATGTAGTCCTGAAATAGTTCGATAACTAAAATAAATAAATAAATAAAAAGAATGTACTATTTAAAAAAAAAAATGTAGAGCTGTGAAATTATGATTTAACGGTTTCATTTGAATGTAATTTTTCACCACAACATTTTTGTTAAAAAAATAAAACTCACTCACTTTCGGTCGGCTTATTCCCTGCTTTATCAGGGGTCGCCACAACGGAATGAACCGCCAATTTTTCTGGTGTATGTTTTACGCAGCAGATGCCCTTCCTTTAAATACAATTTTTCAGTTCTATTTTTAGATGTATTTGCAAATGTTGGTTAGACACACTGACGATACGACAAGTGATAACTCTAATATCAATCTGGGATGTGTGTTTATAATTACACTGTTGATCAATTTGAGTGGTGCACATGGAATACTGTATAACTAATTAACCATATTGTTTTACATTTTACTCACTCGCTTTCCTTCGACTTAGTCCCTGAGGACTTCGCCACAGTGGAATCAACAGCCAGTATGTTTTAGGTTATTAAAAAAAAGTGTTAGTTGAATCATACTGTAAAAACTAAAACTATCAAAATAAATCTCACTCATTATCATCGGGTTAGGTACTGATTTGTCAGGGGTCGTCACAGCAAAATGAACCACTAATTACGCTGGCATGTTTTATGTCAGTGTTTCTCAACCACGTTCCTGGAGGACCACCAGCAGTGCATATTTTGGATGTCTCCTTTGTCTGTCTCACCAGGTCTTTCAGTCTCAGCTATTGAGCTGATGATCTGAATCAGGTGTGTTTGGTTAGGGAGACATGAAAAAAAATAAAAGATACAAATTACCCAGGATTGGTCAAATGTTTAAAAAACTAAAAAAAGATGTTACTCTCATATTGCCTAACCGTTTTTACATAGGCCTATTTAGGCCTTTCATAAGCAAGTTTTAAATACTCCTGGTGACCCCAATGTGTGAGCTTTTTAATGTGACCATTATTTTTATATATTATGTTTTGTTTCTTTTTTTCCACTGGCAAACATCCTATAACATTAAGACATATCTGATATTCCAACTTTAAGGGTGCTGCAACGTTGCAGGAGATATTGGAGTTGCTGGATTTACATGTTAATTCACAATCATCTACCAAAATACATAAAAGTGGCTGTTTATCTTGGATAGGAATAGAGTAAACATTCTAGTAACCTAAACACTTATCCACTAATATTCAAGAATTAATATTGCCATCTCCATAGACATCAGGGTGTATTTTATAAACCATATATGTACTATTTTGGCTAGTAGATGTGTATTTGAATGTCTGAAAACTAAAACACAAGTTATTTGTTTAAAAACACTCATAAATTGTGATTTGAGCTAAGCAGTTAGCAGATGACGTTCGTGCTGAACATTCTAATCACACCGGTGTGATTGTATATATAACAAGAATTGAATTTCACTGGTTTATGTTGGTCATATAATAAACAACTGATATTTAATTCCGCTGTTAATCGTTTCTCTTAAAAAACAGGACATTTTTTACATGAAGAGCGGCACACACACATACCTGACTCCTGCAGGTATCTGTACACCAGGAAATTGACCTCATCACTGCTGATGCTCATTTTGGATCCTGGGTAAACCAAGAGGTCAGGGTGAGACTGGAGCCTAGAAAACAGACATGTCTGTTACTCTTCTGCATATATTAACATTACTTGCTACAGAGAGTATGTGAAGAGTTCAGATGCAAAACCCTCTAAATCAATCAGACCTCTTTTTTTGTAAATGAGCATTTTCTACCAGGCTGATCTAATTAGGTTCAGAAGTTTCATTTTATAGATAACGAAAAGGTTATTAGCTAGTAAATAAAAAAAAATTT
Source organism: Danio aesculapii (assembly GCF_903798145.1). Taxonomy (NCBI): domain Eukaryota; kingdom Metazoa; phylum Chordata; class Actinopteri; order Cypriniformes; family Danionidae; genus Danio; species Danio aesculapii. Next base: position 8,437,512 of record NC_079436.1, on the reverse strand, counting down.
CAGAAAAATGTAACTTTAGACTAGAGGTAGGCGATATGACCTAAAATTAATATCACGGTATTTTTCATCTTTTGAACGGTGGCGTATAATATCATGGTATTACTTTAAATAGCAAAATAATATACATCTCAAGGAAGAACAGACAAAAGAAAATCACACTTCTATCACTCTTTAAAAGTTTTGGTTTGGGTCATTAAAAATGCTCAGTCTCGTTATGAGCTGATCTTCATTTCTCTGTGTTGGTGGAATAAAGCAGGCGAGTCAGCCGCACCAATTTATAAGCAGACAAGAGCATGATTCTCATGATGACCACCGGCGCAATACCGCTCTTTGTTATGAGCCGTAGTTTCAGTGTAAACTTAGTAAAGGCGAGTTTCTTTGGCGATGATGTGTACAGTATTAGACTTTATATTTAGCGGACATTTGCGCTGAACACGCGGTGAATGCAACGCATCAAGATTCAGGCACCTTCTCCGAAACACTCGATTGATCTCAGCTGGTGTATCAACATTACCTCATGTCATGATCGCTGTCATCTGCGCCATTATTTATTATTATAACTTTAGGTGAGGTTTGCAAACCTGTGCACTTTTCACACTTCAGCCGTTTGTATTTCCTGCAGTAACAAAAGCTCCCTGTTATCTCACAGCGGGAAGAGTTGAGTGATTGACAGCTAATACGAACCAATACAGCGGCAGGGCAGAGCGATTTAGCAAGTTTTTAGAGAAAATCAAATCAGATTGCACTACAACCATTCTATTCAGTCGCACAAATGCTCCCAAATATATTATGTGGGCGCATAGATTAAATTTCGGGCGCTCATGCGACCAAAATGGTTGCAATTTCGAGCCCTGTAGTATAAGGACATGTATTCAGACCACAACTGAACGTTTGAAGAAAATTGAATGCCTTATTATTTAGAATTAGCTATTATTGATGTAAATGCAGTTTAAGGTGCATAATTGATTTATTACAATATTGACGGTATTAGAAAATCCATGTCGTGGCGCAATGTCACACCGGTGATGACTATGAAACCGGTGTACCGCCCACCCCTACTTTAGACATTTCTTTGGTTTTTAACAAGGTAGATTTTTTTGCGTCAAAACCAGCTAAATCTACTTGTGCTATAAATTATTTTACGAAACATTAAACACATAAAATTTAAAATATATAAATCTGTCAAGTAAATGGCGGTTCATTCTGCTGTGGTAACCAAAGCAAAAGGAAAATGAATGAATGAAATCTGTCAAGTAAGTGCATTAATAAATAACATTAAAACTGACATTAATTAAATCTTAACAATCTGTTGTCATTTCTGATGTTTGAGTTTTAGATTTAATGTAAATAGAGCAATGTAAACATTGCAAAATTGTAAGCTAAGCTTGGTAGATTAAAATAATGTAGTGTAAAAAATTGTGAAATTGTCCATTAATCAGACGTATGTGTATTATGAAGTAATACAAATAATGTTTAGTTTTATACATTATATGTATCTTTTAAAAAAATAGCATAAATTAGCTAATAAAACACAAGGTAGGCCTACTGGGCAAAAAGGGGATGCCTCTCCGACAATTTTAGAAGCTGTCATTCATTCATTTTCACCATACTTAAGGTCTTGGTCTCTTTTTCGTCTCTTGTTTATCCTCATAGCATCCACGTGGGATAAAAGAACCCCCAATATCCCAATTTCTATGCACTTCTCTCTTATTATGTAATCTCCCAGCATACACTCGTTTAATGCACTATCAATCGTACCAATTTCATTAATCCACTCTTTCATGTATGCCATTCTGGGACATTTGATTTTTTCAGATAAGTCTAAATGTTGATTTTGAATGTACACCCACCAAACCTGGTCTTGATAACATTAAGCAATGTCAACTAAAGAGAAAACCGAACCTGACCCTCCTCAAATAAACGTTCTCACGGAAGCCCCTTTGAGCCCTGGGGAAATTTTCCACCCATTTGCTCACCACTGGAAAGAATTGCTAGGAAGCTACACGGTAGGGACTAATATCGTAATGGGAAGGTTTGCATGTGCCGAACAACAAGAGGAAATAGTCCAGATGTACTTGCACAGCCACTTATTTGTTCTTTAAGCCTCCTTCGATCCAATAAACCTTCATGTAAAACAGCAACCAATCACACAAGAACACTTCCAGTTGTTTACAACGTGTCAACAGTCTTTAAAGTGAAATGTTGCTCTATTCATAATCAAATAAAAAAACTGAGCTTATAAAAATAATGAAAAGACTCTTAAGCAGTTTACAAACCTAAATGGCTTTACCTAAATGGTATATAACGCTCATGCCAATCATAATCCATTAATATAATGGAGCATATGCAAACTAAAGCCTTTAAAGATTCATTTGTAATCAAATTTCAAACAACATGTGAATGTAAGTTGCATATGATTTTTTTAAATCATAAAAACAGTATTTAAATCAGCATTACCACAGCTTAAAGGCCAGACATACTTTTTGTCATACAATTTAAGATCTCAGTTTATCCAGGATATCATAATTAAGAATCAAGACATTTTGAAAACTGGGACAATTGAAAGTTGGGACAGTAAAGGTCCCATGAAGTGCATTAAAACTACATTTCTTAAACAATGTTTGACAATCTCAGCTGGAAGATGAAAAAGGGCGGGAAATGTTGTAGCTTCTCCCCTTTTTACAAAACAACTAATAGGGTTTCATTTTTATCACAGTGAGAGTGGTTGAGCTCAAGCGCATCAAACGCAAAGCAAATGAACGGTGTTATGAAATGGGCGGGACATACTAGAGAGCATTTGATTGGTCAAAAGATTTGATGAGAAACCGAAGTATGAGATGATGTCAAATAAATCATTGAGCCATTTAGGCGGAAGTGACGAACTGTAAGATTTGGATGTTTGTATCAGGTGTATATCTTCTAAATGCGAATTTTGTCACTGTTTTGGTACATGCTAGCTTATAGATATCCTTAAAAACAACATATAAAAAAAAAATAAAAAAACGATATTTTAGTTTTACAAGATGTTTAAAGATCTTTAATACAGCGCGAAACTGACTTACCATGATATCAAGCGTTGATTAGATGCTCATATTTTTGTTATTCATGGACCACAGTCAAACCATCCTGTAAACAATGAAAGAAACATTGCATTAGTTTTACAATTTAAGGAGAGTAAATATTTGAATTTTTCTAATACAGGAGTAAATGTTTGTTGACATCATCCAAAAGCACATTAAGCCTGCAAACTGTGTGGATTTATCATCAGAATCATTAAACTCATGTTTTTAAACATTTTCAAAACCTCACTTTTTTTCAACAAGTAAACAATGAGAAACTGACTGGCCTTTGGTCAAAAATTCCACTACGATGTACACTGTAAAAAATGCTGGGTTACACACAAATCAATTAGTTAACCTAATTGTTTTCACAAATGTAAGTAAACTGAACATAAAACTATTAAGTTGTTACACAAATAATCTACTCCTGAATACTCTAATTTTATTTGTATTTTTTCTTCATTGCATTTATCTATGCTTGTAGATGATTTATTATAATAGATGCATAATTTACTTCCCTACAGAATCATCCCAACCAATCAAAATGATGAACTCTTTCCAAAAGATATTCAAGTCTTCTAGTGAAATTGTTTCATATTGCAATATATAAATCGCAGAATAACAAAATATCCAATGGTACTTTTTTCCAGTACTGTGGCATGCAGGTCTACCTCAGAATTTACTCACACTCAAGTGGTTACAAACTTAGATTTCTTTCTTCTGTTCAACACAATATGCAATATTCAGATGCGCTTGGAAACCAGCGGCCACTGACATCCTTTGAAGAAACAAAAAATACTATAAGTAGTCCATTGCCGCTGTTTTCCAACATTCTCAACAAACAGTGTTCAACGAAAGAAGCTCAAATTGGTTTGGAACAAGTGGAGGGTGAGTAAATTATGACAGAATTTTCATATCCTTTTAAGCACTAAAATGTTACCCAACAAGCAAATTAAGCAGCAATGTGTATGTCCTTTAGTATAAGAGGCAGCTTTTCTGTACACCGTGTTATATGATTTGAAATGTAAAATTCTCATAAGCTTGGAAGACACATCCCTCTCTCTAGGGCTACAAGATATTGGAAAAATCTATTGTGATTTTTTTATATATTTTTTTGTGATAAATATAGCGATATTGATAGTTACACAAGATGGTTTGAATAGCTCTATTTGACGGTTTAATGTGGAGTCTAGGCTGCATTTACACTGCAGAGCTTGATGGTCAATTCTGATTTTGTGACTGTACCTGATTTTTTTGTTTACCCGCTTGCATCATCTTTTAAAAGTGACTCATATCCGATTGTCTGCTTTTACACGGCCAAGACGCAATTACCAGGAAAAAAAAAATAACTAACTAACTAAATAAATAAATAAAAGAGGGCGCCAACCGACAGCTGATAATAAAAGAGCAATCGTTTCTCAGTTCCTGTATTTAATCTGTTCGCAGGGTTTTAATTTTTTTTTTAATTCTTTTTGACAAGTTGTTTTACTGTAGTTATGACTGAAAAGTTCTCATTTGGCCATCTTCTTTAGGCCCCGTTTACAATAATACGATAAGGTTTTAAAACGGTGTTTTAGAATGAAAACGATCCGCGTCCACACTGGCGTTTCACCCAGCATTTCTAAACAACTCTCCGTCCACACTACACCACTGTAAACGCACATCATGTGACCACACACACCCACCCACCCATACACACACACAGACACACACTCTGGCATGCACTGCAGCGTGCTTTGAGCACATATAACCATATGAGAGCTGTGCGCGTCGCACTGTTAATCAAGGATCTACCGCGGGATCTATTCATCTTGTTGTCTATATCTAATGACATATTCCCCGACTTGAGTCTTTTGAATTTATTACTTGTTCTCAGGCAATGTGTCTTGGCTGAGTGCAAAGATTAGGTTAAGAGTTAGGTTATTATATTAATTAATGTAACTGCCTATACTGATTCTGCTCCTTTGACTGACTGCTTGACTTTATTTCCTATTTTATAAACTCATTGTATGTTATACTTTTATATTGGCCATTATTGATTATTAAAACTGATATTCAGAGAAAGAGACAGGGTGTGTTTCATGTTTTAAATGAAAGTGAAAGGAGGCAGTTATGTTATCGGCTCTGTTTTGTTATAAATATGCATTAAGTGAAGATGACGGTCATTTAAATATGCTGCTACATGACGCCTCAGCATTTTTGGTATCTGTTAAGGTAATATCAAAATGAAAATAGGCAGTTCCTCATATCATGTTTTCATTTTATTGTTAGGAAAGTGAAACAACGTAGCCAGGGTGATGTGAATGAGGGTATAGAGCACAACGTTCCCTTTGAAGATTTACCCGACGTGTGCTCTGGAGATTGTTTTCCATATCAAACTTGCGAAGTCTGAACTTACAAGAAGAGGATGCAAGACTGAACTTTGGGGCTTTTTCCTCAATATTATGTAGCCTACACAATCAGATTGTGAATGTCTGCAATGAAAACAGCCTCTTCAGCGTTTCCAAAATGCTCAGTTTTCGGCGCTCGAAAACTCTGGCGTAGTGTGGACGGATGGCGTAACTGTAGCAAAACATATTAGAGTAAACGGGGCCTTAATCTAGGCCTTATTAAACCAGTAGGCATTTTAATGTAATGTTCATGGAGTGATTTATGCATGTGATATATGCAATAGTTTTATATTAGTTAATATTGGTTACGTGGCGGATATTGCGCTCTCTCATCAACATGCTTAAATACTTGTGCTATATGACAATACAAAAGCTTTTTTAGTCCTTGTGTATGAGATTTAAGGTTTGGGACTGCTGAAGTCTGTTCCAAAATGAAAGCGTCAGACTTGACGTCATTCACTGTGGTTTTTAATGACGCGCGACTCGCATTGACAGGTAAAAATCCAATCTACCTGCATACACTGCAGACATAAGGGCACAGATCCATGCCAAATAAATTTCCACAAATGAACAAGACCTGAATCTGATTTGAGTAAATCGGAATCCATGCGTTTTTTTTCCTGTTTACACGTACATGGGCCGTATGCGATCTGTGCAACATGGGAGGAAATTTTTTTTTTTAAAAATCAGAATTGAGTGACCATGCAGTGTAAATGCAGTCTAACAGTATTCGGGTACAGAAATGGAATAATCTCATTGCAAGAAAAAGTTATATATATATATATAACTTTTTCTTGCAATGATATATATATATATATATATATATTACTTTTTCTTGCAATGATATATATATATATATATATATATGCTTTACTTTGTTTTGTCTTGTTTCTAGTCCGAAAAAAAAAAAAAATCTTAGACCCAGCAAAAATATTGTTTTATTTTTACCATCAGAAGAAATTAAATTAAAATTAAGAGTTTTTTGATTGTTTTAAGGAAAATATCTGCCTGTGGGCTAAGTGAAATAATCTTATTTTCCCTTTGAAATGTAGATATTTGGGCTAGAAACAAAACACAAATACGAAGACATGTTTTTTTTTTGTGCAAATCATATAAATAGTGATTAAATACAATTTTGTGGCTCATGGTCAACTGTAACTCAGACTGGACGCTGCATATCTTTGCGATGTGACTATTGTGGATGTGCACATTGCGATATTAATGCTGAAACGATATACTGTGCAGCTCTACCCTCCTCATATGATGCATACAGAATTCCACCTTTGATTTATCACCACCAATGAAATCAAATTAAACAATTTGGTAATTCACAAAAAAACAAAAAACAATATAAAACATTCCTTTTAACTGCATATTGGGTAACCATACACATTAACTTTATTTACATTGATCACAATATAACTGTTATTTACTTACTGTTAAGTATTGTAATAACCCCCAGTAACACTCCAGAGTTTTTCCCATTGAGTATCTCAATCAGTGCTATATTAAGGGTTAAATGGGGAGGCTCACCTTAAAATTAAAATGGTTTGAAGACAAAAAGATATCGTGAAGAATGCTGCAAACCTGTAACTAGGGCTGTGCAATTAATCAAAATCGAAACGCAATTTGAAACGTTGCAATTAGTTAAATCGCAGGAGGCTGCAATATAACACACACACACACACACATATATATATATATATATATATATGTATATAGAAACAAAAATAATGAATAACATCTGAGGTGAAGTGCTTTAAAACTAATGCGCTATGCATTAGAAAATTAAACTTGCAGACATTATATCGATTGTCGTGATCTATGCATTTCACAAGAAAATATTTAATCTTGTGTCACGATTCCCATTTGTTACTTACCACTCCCCATCACACCCTACGTCAAGAAAAAAAAATTAATTAGACTAGATATTTTCCCAAAAAAACAAAAAAAACAAAAAAAAAAACGCACAGCCCTAGTAGTAAATCTCCAGCTTTTTTTTTTTACTACACAGAGTCATAGTTCACTGACAAGCTACGCAATATTGCGTTCATAATTGCAAACAATTTAATTGCGTTATAATGAAATCGAAAATAGCTTTCTGGAGTATTGATAGCTGTCTGCGGAAATTATAAATCAGAAATAATGTTCCACCTTAAAAGAACAAAAAAAATACTAGATTTAATAACATATTTACTCCAAACTCACTTCCTAACTTTAGTGGAATGCTTCAATTAAATCCTGCTGTAGATGATTGCGTAGTCGTGTGATTATTGGTCACACTGAATCAGTGAAAGGAGTTAAATCTTTTGTTTATTCAGCAACTAGAGAGATTTTCTGTGCGAGAGCGCTCTGACCTTTGAAGGAGATTTACTACTCATCACAGAACCGTATAGAATTTACAAGCTACGCAATAGTGTTCATAATTGCAGACGATTTAATTAGAATATACATTTGTGTACATCTAGTCAAGTTATTCATCGAAACAGTGTCACATACAGAACAAATGTAGTTTATCATGTTTATTTTGACCATTTGCCATAGTCACCTTGTTGTTGAATTCATACAGCATCGTTTCAGTATCACATGGTGTACGTTGAAGGTTTTATAAATATAATCCTTTAAGCTATTCTGTTCAAAACATTGGGTTCAGATTAAAAATAAGAAGTTAAATTATTTATAAAATCAATTATTCATTTTTAAATGTGACCGTAAAGATATTTGTAATGTCATTAGGGCTGGGCGATTAATTGAAGATGATTTTTCATCCACATTTTGTCAGTAAAGCCAGTTGTGTAATCAGTAGTAAATAGGGCTGCGCAATTAATCGTAATCTAATCGCAATTTGAAATACTGCGATTAGTTAAATCGCAAGAGGCTGCAATATAAGATATACATGTATATATAAACAAAAATAACGAATAACATCTGAGGTGAAGCGCTTTAAAACCAATCCACTATGCATCAGAAAATTAAACATGCTAGACTTTTTGCGATGGTGTCGCAAGGCTTCGCAGAAATGGTATCGGTTGTCGTGAACTATGCCATTACATGAGAAGAAACGATTGAATCTTGCGTCACGATGTCCATTTGCCCCTTACGACACCCTACGTCAAGAAAATTTTTAAGAGCGGTCACAGAATTGTTGCCACATCTTACGGATTGAGCACATGCTTTAAAAATTAAAATCAGCTTGAATAATATTTAAAAAATAAAAAAAATCGCAAGTAGATATTTTCCCCAAATCGCACAGCCCTACCTGTAACCATTGATTTCCACAATTTGTTTTTCCTACTATGGCTGTCAATGGTTACAGGTTTCCATTATTCTTCCAGATAACTCTCCTTTTGTTTTGATGTCTCTCATTTAATTTTTGGGTGAACTATCCCTTAAAAACTAAACTGCAGTGATTTATTTGCTATATTTATATGTATAAACTCATTTCTTAAAATGACTATAGACTTTAGTGAGCTATAGTTCATTCTCATCAACAGGTCGATCTTAAAGGATCCCTTTGTCAGTAAAATGACAATGTTAATACTTCCAGAGAAGTTATCACTAGCAAAATAAACAATCTACTCAACAAAAAAAAAAACACACAAAAGTGCGTCTTTTCACACTCATTATTCCACTGCCAAACATAAACGAGCGTAAGAAACATCATGCTAGCACTCTGCCGGAAGCATTCTACTAGCTTTCGGTTAATACGCAACGTCTATAAACGTCACCGGAAATAACAGACTAAACAAGTGTGTAAACTGGCGATTCTAGTTTCCACATGGGACTGGTTAGACAGCAACAAGGTTAACTAGCATGTTAAATGAATGCTAGTTGTTGTCAACGTCCATCTCGCGTGCACAGTGCGAGGAACCGGTGTTGTGCCGAAATCTGTGACCCGTCGAAAACTGTGACCAGATGGCGCTGTTCAGTAAAAATTTCACTCGGGAACGTGCTTGTCGCTCATGCACGCGACCGTGAACGCGCAGACACTGAAATCAAGCGATCAGCGTCGAGCGGTGCTGTAAAAGGATGTTTTAAATCCTGGGATTCAGAAAACAGGTTCATGAAAGAACTTTAATGTAGTCCTGATATGTTGACCATCCAAATTCTTGTAAAGAAGAAATAAAAATAAAATATTCTCGCTGTTGTTGTCTCCTGATAGACTCGTAGTTTGTAGGTTTCGTTATGAAATAGTTTATGCAGATTCAAACTACTGACATATGACACTGTAGATCGGCTTCACGGAATCTGAGGTAACATTCATAGCCATCTAAATATTCTACTGCATATGCCAGATTACAATGATTAAAGTTAACAAAGGCAGGCAATCTTCTTTCTATTTGTATAACATTTTTACCATATATTAGGCTAATATATATTTTATAAACTGTGTCTGGAATCTGAAATTCATAGCAATTGAAATGCCATCCCTCTTTTATTTGTGTGATTATGTTTAATAAAATAACTTATGTCATATCTTATGCATCTAAAGCATGTTGACCAGATATTTATTTACAAATGCTGTAGTCACTGAATCTGAAATAAATTGCCATAGTCCCTTCTTATATTCATATGAATGATAATAATGTTTAATAAAATGACTCATGACGCTCCTCCATATGATCCGATTTTCTGAAATCTTTAGAAAGGTCATCGACTCTGACAGATAAAATTTATGCCTACAGAATTCCTATGTCTCTTTGTCTTAGTGCAGTCATTTTTCTTTTTCTTTAAGGATGCATTGTTGATGTCTTTGAGAAACAACAGGGTCAAAATCATTGGTTTGGAACAATGACAGAGTTTTCATTTTGGGGTGAACTATCTGTTTTTACTCATTAGATTCAGTGACTTAAAGATCAGATCAACTGTATCTAAGAATAAGTGAGAATAGTCAATATTGCTTTATAAAGGAGGAAGATGATGGACTGACACATAACCTTTATCCCTTTATCAAATATTATAATCAGTCAGCATATGGGGTAACCTAACATATTTCAATGAATTTCATGAGTCATTTTCAGTGAACATTAATCTATATACAAATAAAACATCTCAATAAATTAGAATGTCATCGAAAAGTTGATTAATTTTACATTTCAATATAATTCCTAAATTAAAAAACACTTGAAATATATCAATCAGTGTGTAATAAATCTATATAATATACGTGTTTCACATTTTGAATTTAATTAGTACAATTAATCACCTTTTTGATGACATTCTAATTTATTGACATTCACTTGTTTAAAGATATGTGGTCATCAATGTTTTATAAAACAGGAATAGGTCTGACACAAAATGAGTCGATTTATTAAGCATTATAATTAAGGTTATACAGGGATAACACACTTCTATGGCTATGAGTCTTACTTGTGTCACATGTAATTTAAACTCCGTATTTTGTATTTGTAATAAACAAACTATATGATTTTTTTCAACTCAATCTCATAACTAAATCTTTAGTTTTACCAGACTACCAGGAGACAACAACAACAAAATATCACGACTCTATTAAAGTTCTTCCTTAAACCTATTAAGAAATTAAATTAAATATTTATTATTTATTAGGAAATGAAAAAATCATACTTTAATAATGATATTAATAATGTTAATGATGACGACGATTATTATTATAAATATTATTATTAAGCAGGATATTGTTTATTTTATACTTTTAAAATTTTACAATTATTATTATATAGATTCGTATATTATATAGATTTATTACACACTGATTGATATATTTCAAGTGTTTTTTAATTTAGGAATTATATTGAAATGTAAAATTAATCAACTTTTCGATGACATTCTAATTTATTGAGATGTTTTATTTGTATATAGATTGATGTTCACTGAAAATGATTCATAAAATTCATTGAAATATGTTAGGTTACACCATATGCTGACTGATTATAATATTTAATAAAGGGATAAAGGTTATGTGTCAGTCCATCATCTTCCTCCTTTATAAAGCAATATTGACCAGACTCACTTATTCTTAGATACAGTTGATCTGATCTTTAGGTCACTGAATACACTGAACACTGAAAACAGATAGTTCACCCCAAAATTAAAACTCTGTCATCATTACTCATGCTTGATTTGTTCCAAACCAATATGAGTTTCTTCTGTTTAACACAAAAATATATACATTTTGAAGGATGTTGTAAACCTTGACATCCATAGCAAAATCCCCACTCTCCCCCACTGTATTTATTTTATTGTTATATATTTTTTATTTTTTGTAAAAGGATGACCTATGCCTGACTCCAATTTTCAAACACTTATAAAGTGTACAAAGTGTAGTTTTTCGATGTGATTTTTTAAAATTGACTTTATATATTTTTTGTTTTTAAGTTTCATAAAGACAGTCGAACTTTACCCTTTTGATAACAAATTTCTAACTTGTGACATTTATGTCTAGAAAAACTTAGCAAAAAAAAAAACACCAGAGGGAATATCAGTGTCATTTAATTGTTACGTAAACCAGTTGCTGACATGTAAACATTACTGCAAATTGTAGGGGGCAAGATTTCTGTAATGTCCAATTGCTAATTTTAACCCTGTTGTTTCTTAAAGACATCAAATATGCATCCTTAGAGAAAAAGAGAAATAAGAATTCTGTAGGCATAAATTTTTATCTGTCAGAGTCGATGACCTTTCTAAAGATTTCAGAAAATCGGATCATATGGAGGAGCGTCATGAGTCATTTTATTAAACATTATTATCATTCATATGAATATAAGAAGGGACTATGGCAATTTATTTCAGATTCAGTGACTACAGCATTTGTAAATAAATATCTGGTCAACATGCTTTAGATGCATAAGATATGACATAAGTTATTTTATTAAACATAATCACACAAATAAAAGAGGGATGGCATTTCAATTGCTATGAATTTCAGATTCCAGACACAGTTTATAAAATATATATTAGCCTAATATATGGTAAAAATGTTATACAAATAGAAAGAAGATTGCCTGCCTTTGTTAACTTTAATCATTGTAATCTGGCATATGCAGTAGAATATTTAGATGGCTATGAATGTTACCTCAGATTCCGTGAAGCCGATCTACAGTGTCATATGTCAGTAGTTTGAATCTGCATAAACTATTTCATAACGAAACCTACAAACTACGAGTCTATCAGGAGACAACAACAGCGAGAATATTTTATTTTTATTTCTTCTTTACAAGAATTTGGATGGTCAACATATCAGGACTACATTAAAGTTCTTTCATGAACCTGTTTTCTGAATCCCAGGATTTAAAACATCCTTTTACAGCACCGCTCGACGCTGATCGCTTGATTTCAGTGTCTGCGCGTTCACGGTCGCGTGCATGAGCGACAAGCACGTTCCCGAGTGAAATTTTTACTGAACAGCGCCATCTGGTCACAGTTTTCGACGGGTCACAGATTTCGGCACAACACCGGAGCGCCCATCCCCCCACCGCGCGGCCACAATACTACAATCCTGCAACACCGAGGCCTGCAGTTTCAAGACCACAGTTCTGGGACACTATTTTTGGGTCATTTTAGCACCCCCTAACCAACCCCACTCCACACGATAACCAACTCAAATCAGGAACAGACGCATAAATCTGTTCAATTAGTATCTTTCAGCATCATATTTAATTCAGGGGGTAATTTGTAACTAACATTTTTATTTTTAACTAACATGTTTCGATATCACGTACGTTACTTGCGTAGCATTACTTGTTTATTATTGTGCGTTTTAGCATCATTCAACAAGCAAGTAGTTGTCATTTCAATTAATTGCATTTCAAAAGGCACCAACTTTTTGTTTATGGTTAATAATTAACGTTAGAAAGTAATTAAACTAATTTAAACAGCTAGTGCTTATTTAAAACGAATAATACAGAAAAAATTAAAAGAAAGAAACATGGTCCAACGACCATAGTCCTGAAACTGGAGTGCCCGGTGTTGCAGCATCATGCTAACTCACACGCGCTGCAGATTCCCTCTGCAAATCCAACACTTTTAATGAATTATAAGTGCCGTTAAGATATTAAAAACGTAAGTGGAGATTATGAGGGCTAATTCGCGAATAAAAAGTTTATTGGATGTGTTAAAGGGTGAATGTGAGGCTCGTCTTACTCGTGCCGAGGCTTCCACTCTCCTCAACCGCTGTTAGCTTCAGAAGCTAAAGGGCTGAACAAACGTGGCAGTGCGCCGACGTAGATCCGACAGAAGGGTATTCCTTGGCTTTTCCAATCCACTGTTATACTTCTAGCTTCGAGTAGTGTCTATTTTTCCTGTTGTCCGTAAGAAATAGAGAGGAATAAAAGAAACATTTAGCAGCTTATGGACAGCCAGGCGCTTCATAGGAAGCCGACGGCCTCAGACTAGCAGTAGGGCGGAGACTTTCCAGGCGAAAATTAGGGAATAGGCCCATGTGGCCTTATTTTAATGTAAAAGTATCGGCAAAAGACGAAATAACTGGACAATATATTAACTTCAAAATGTTATTAAACTGATGTACACGCCAGAGAAGGCGCATGGAAGCGATGTGTTGCGCTTATAGTTGTTTTTAATTATCTTAGGGTGTTACATTTTAACAGAAGAACATGCAAGGCTTGAATTATCTATTCGTTTTCAAAAGCCGCTTATTTTAAAATATATACAGCAAACTTGTTTGAAAGTTAATTGAACCGACCTGTTTATCAACAACATTTCATTGCCCAACCCCCACCACGCATACAGAAATCATTTTTGCCTGGCTGGTCACTGGCTTGCAATTCCGCCACACCCACAATCTCCTCTGCTCAGTCATTCAATAACAGACTGACATCATTGGTCTGCGTATTACGCTGCTATTTTCAATCTACCTTAAGTATTGGAAAAGCATCGCAGTGTGTATACAATAGCCTACTTTTTCAGCTGCTCCTCACCTTCATATAAGCCAAAATAATAATGTATTATAAATGTGTTTACAATTTATATCAGCTACAGTATGTACATTGTGTATATTAACGTACATAAGCTGTATAAATGAGGTTATTTTGTCTCTTAAATAATTTATTCTGTGTAAAAGTCATAATTATGCAACTAAATTAAGTCACTATAGAAGTACAGCTGTGAAATACTGACAACAGGAAATAATGATACTCATTAACATAGTTTTTAACATATTTAAAATCTGGAAGACTTTTTAATGTTTGTTAATGTTTATTTTGATTTTTTTTCCCAACCTATTTTATCAGATTTTGACCTAAAAGATTCAAAGTTTATACAGACTATTTAGGTAAAAACCCATTTTAGAAATCTGATATAAATATAAGCTAATTACATGTTTGGATTTCACACGTATATAATTTTTGTCATATCATATAATATCATATCATATCATATCAATTTACCTATATTTAATAATATATTTCACATTTGAACATACATGTACATATTTGTAATTCCAGTAGTTGAAAAATGGCTGTTTTTGCAATATTTTGACATATATGACATTTTATTTATGCGAGGGACTTGTATATCATATATGTAATTTGCATATATTGCCATATTTCAGATTTCAATATGAGAAGTAATCTAAAAATAATCCGAAAGTAGTTTGAATAATTTTTCTAAAATGAGTAATCTAGACTACATATAGTCATCTAAAAGTAATCCGAAAGAGTTTGAATACTTTTCCTAAAAATAAGTAATCAAGACTACAATTTTCAGCATGTAATTAATCAGGGCAGACTACAAACTGTAAGTAAAATTCCCAGACTGTTTACTCAAAAACAAGTCTCGCCCAATTTAACAGATAAGCCTAAAGTATAATCTGAAAGTAGTTTGAATACTTTTTTCTAATATAAGTAATCTATACTAAATATAGTAATCTAAAAGTAATCCAAAAGTAGTGTGAATGCTTTCCCTAAAATGAGTAATCTAGACTACATATAGTAATCCTTGAAGTAATCCGAAAGTAGTGTGAATACTTTTCCGTAAATTAGTAATCTAGACTACATATAGTAATCTAAAAGTAATCCAAAGTAGTTTGAATTGTTTTCCTAAGAGTAATTAAGAGTACATATAGCAATCTAAAAGTAATCCAAAAGTAGTTTGAATACTTTTCTGTAAATTAGTAATCTAGACTACATATAGTAATCTAAAAGTAATCAGAAAGTAGTTTAAATACTTTTCCTAAAGGAGTAATCTAGACTACATATATAACCTAGAAGTTATTCGAAAGTAGTTTGAATACTTTTCCTAAAATGAGTAATCTAGACTACATATAGTAATCTAAAAGTAATCAGAAAGTAGTTTGAATACTTTTCCTAAAGGAGTAATCTAGACTACATATATAACCTAGAAGTTATCCGAAAGTAGTTTGAATAATTTTCCTAAAAAGAGTAATATAGACTACATTTATAATCTAGAAGTAATCCGAAAGTAGTTTGAATACTTCGTAGTTTGAATAATTTTCCTAAAATGTGTAATAGACAACATATAGCAATCTATATGTAATCCGAAAGTAGTTTGAATATTTTTCCTAAAGAGTAATATAGACTACATATATAATCTAGAAGTAATCCGAAAGTAGTTTGAATATTTTTCCTAAAAAGAGTAATCTAGACTACATATGTAATCTAAAAGTAATCCGAAAGTAGTTTGAATATTTTTCCTAAATAGAGTACTCTATACTACACTTTTCAGCATGTAATTAATCAGTGACAGACCACAGATTGTAATATTCCCAGACTGTATAGTCAAAAACAAGTCTCGCCCAATTTGAAACATAAGCCGACACCACCAAAAGTTTTTCCCCCTCCACATCTGGGAGATGATGACACCACTATGTAACATCTTAAACAACCTTTGTTCACTGGATAGATGTTATTGGAGAGGACTGGGTTAGCTGATATTTGCTCATCAGTAAAACCACCAGCACACATGCAATCTAATTGAATTATTGCCTGACAGATCATAATCCATATATCATTTGCTTGTGGTTGCACTATAATTTGTTCTCAGACAGGCAGCTGGGATCAGACTTTGCAACGTCTATGACTATTCTTGAATTATAATAGAAACCAATACACTTGTAATAGATTGAGTGGGTCAGTATTGTGAATTAGTGAATAATAATTTTAGTAACACTTCACAAAATGTGCCATTAGTTATTATTTATGATGTATGTGCATCATTACTATTGTTTCGTTTTGTCGCGCTTTAAGTATATTTTAAAAAATGTTGAAAACCTGTAACCATTGACTTCTATATATGTTTATCCTATTATTGATGTCGGTGGATACTGGTCTCTAACATTCTTCTAAATATCTTCTTTTCTGTTCAATAGAAAAAAAAATTCATTAAGTCAGACATGAGGGTTTTAAATACGGGGCCCCCTAAACATGTTGTTCTGTCTCCCTTATTATTCTCATATACACAATTGAGATGAGAATGCAAAGAAAAGTTTTTAAATTATACTCTACCTGACAAAAGTCTTGTTGTCTATCCAAGTTTTAGAAACAGTAAATAATAATTTGACTTCTAGTTGATCATGTGGTATTAGAAGTGGCTTATATGAAAGGCAAAGGTCTCTAGATTGCACTTATTTGACCAAAATAAAATATTATTGATATTTAGTTATTTAATTAGGACAGTAATATCTGACTTTGCTTAGACAAAAGTCTTGTAACTTTACAGAAATAATGTACAGTATAGATTATAAAGTCATGGCGCAGTGGAAAAAGAATTAATATTGTGTATTACTCCCGTGAGCTTGTACGACTGCATCAATACATCTCTGCGAAGACTTAAATCACTTATTATTAAAGTCATCTGGAATGGCAAAGCAAGCGTTCTTGCAGGACTCCCAGAGTTCATCAGGATTCATTGGATTCAGTTTAAATGCCACTAACCTCATCTTACCCCAGACATGCTCAATAATGTTCATGTTTGGTGACTGGGCTGGCCAATCCTGGAGCACCTTGACCTTCTTTGCTTTCCGTAACTGAAGTATTAGAAGGAGTGCTATCCTGCTGAACAATTTGCCCTCTCCTGTGGTTTGTAATGTAATGAGCAGCAGAAAATGTCTTGATACCTCAGGCTGTCGATGTTGTCATCCACTCTGCAGATCTCTTGCACGCCCCCATACTAAATGTAACCCCAAACCATGATTTTTCCTTCACCAAACTTGACTGATTTCTGTAAGAATCTTGGGTCCATACTGGTTCCAACAGGTCTTCTGCAGTATCTGTGATGATTGGGAGGCAGCTCAATAGATGATTCATCAGAAAAATCTACTTTCTTCCACTTTTCCAAGTGATCAACTAGAAGTCAATTTATTGTTTGTTGCTCTTTTGCAACTGGGATTGAATGCAAGAGTTTGTCATGTAGTATATAAATATGCTGATGATATGGCAGTGGTTGCAGTTTTATTGAACGATAATATTAACCAACAATATGGAAAGCATGTTTTGGAATTAGAGGAATGATAAGTTCTTTATTGATTAATGTTGAGAAAACAAAAGGTTTTACATTTTTCTTTTGCCAATTCTGCTCCTATCATTGGTAGGTTAACTCAGCAAGAAGGTCGCTGGTTCGAGTCCCAGTTGGGTCAGTTGACATTTCTGTTTGGCGTTTCGCATCTCCCCATGTTGGTGTGGGTTTCCTCCGGGTGCTCCGGTTTCCCCCACAATCCAAAGACATGCACTATAGGTGACTTGAACAAAAGCTAAATTATAATAATTATAATAAATGGCTGTAGTGTATGTATGTGAATGAGTGTGTATGGATGTCTCCCAGTACTGGATTCCAGCTGGAAGGGCATCCGCTGTGTAAATTATATGCTGGATAAGTTGGCGGTTTATTCCACTGTGGCGACCCCTGATAAATAAAGGGACTAAGCCGTAGGAAAATGAATGAATGAGTTATTAGAACAACTCTATGCCTCAATAACAAAAATCAGGTTTGCATCGTTATCACACTCAGAGTAGCTCAATGTGCAAATAATTCTGTCTCGGTGATCGTCTCTTGCATGGTGCCCTCATCAATTATAGATGCCCTCAGCAATTGTGTTTGTAGATTTTTTTTTCATGCTTCAATAGCAGCTTTACACAAAGATTGGATACAAACAGAGCAATAAAAGTGTTTCCTGTATCCATGGCAACAGCACTGGCGCTGGCTGTAAATGAGGCAATCAAATTAATGCTGGAACATACAGAGGAGAGAGAGAGAGAGAGAGAGTAAAAAGGGGACGATTATCCATTTTACACCAAATTTAGCAAAGAGTGAAACATTACACATTTGGATGAGCTCTCACTGACTGGTCTCCAATCAAAACTCATACATTGTCCGTTTAATTAGAAGTAGAACCAGAGCATTTTGTGTTCTTGCAAGGTAATTGCTGAGGATCCAGTTCGAGGACTGTTTAGCCAACAAAGAGAGTAGGAGGAATGTTGTTGGTACTGATAGTTGGTGGTTCATTCCGCTGTGGTGACCCCGGATTAATAAAGGGATTAAGCCAAAAAGAAAATGAATGAATGAATCAAATTAAAATAAAATTGTAATAATAATTAGTTCATTCATTTTCTTTTTGGCTTAGTCCTTTTATTAATCCAGGGTCACCACAGCGGAATGAACCGCCAACTTATCCAGCATATGTATAACGCAGTGGATGCTCTTCCAGATGCAACCCATCTCTGGGAAACATCCACACACACTCATACATTACAGACCATTTAACTTACCCAATTCAAGTGTACCGCATGTCTTTGGACCGTGGGGGAAACCAGAGCATCTGGAGGAAACCCACGCAAACGCGAGGAGAACATGCAAACTCCACACAGAAACGCCAACTAACCCAGCCAAGGCTCGAACCAGCGATCTTCTTGCTGTGAGGCGACAGCACTACCTACTGCGCCACCGCGTCGCCCTTGTAATAATAACAATAATAATAATAATAAAAAAAATTCAGATAAGAATCACAAAGTAAAAAAAAATGTCCGTAAAATTTACAGTACAAAAGAACGGTAGCTGTGGCTACAAGAATTTTATTTTAGATATTAGAAAGAAGAAAACACGGATATAGAAAAAACAAAAAGATAAGGTCTTCATTCATTCATTCATTTATTTATTTTCCTTTGGCTTAATCCTATGTTTATCAGAGGTCGCCATAGCAAAATGAACCGGCAACTATTCCACCATATGTTTTACACAGCGGATGTCCAGCCGATGGCCGATAGACACCACGATGCTGAGCCGGCATCGCAATCCTCCGCTCCGCCTCCATCGCAAACCCGCTCGTGAAAAATATACACTCAGGCCCCGTTTACACTAATACGTCTTAGTTTTAAAGTGCCATTTTAGAACGCAAACAATCCACATCCACACTGGTGTTTCACCTAGCATTTCTGAAAAGCCCTCCTTCCACACTATATGACTGAAAACGCACATCACGTGACCACACACGTACAGAACTGAGCTCCAGGCAGTCAGCAGGTGCTTTGAGTACAAAACCCCAGAGATACCGCTGGATCACGTCTCACTATAGCTGTTAAACGTGGTATTTAAATAAATTTTGTCTTTATCAAACGACTCTTTGGTCTTTTGAATCTATCAGGTAACATGTCACAGCATCAGTACACTGCTACAATCTTGTGAACAAAAGGTGCACAACCAACAGGAACCAACAAACAATATCTGAAGTTTTCGTACAAGCATGAAAGCAAAAGATTGAGTTCAGGTAGATCTCTAGAACTCCCCCGCTTATTTGTGGCTAATAACAAATTGCTTTATGAGGCAGAAATACTGTTGGCAAAGAACTTTGACAATTTGGTTTAGTCAATTTACTTTGGTCAGTGGGAGAAAACCGGGGAACCCAGGGAAACACACACAAGGACGAGGAGAACATGTAAACTGCACAGAAACGTAGACTGGCCTAGTAAGGATTAAAACCAGTGATGTTCTTGTTGTGAGCCAACAGTGCTAACCACTGGGCCGCTGTGCTGCCCAATCCAGGAAGAAGGGGGAGGGATGGAGGAGGAAGAAGGGATTCTTCAAGATGATGATGACTATGCTAGGAAGACTATGGTTATTTATAGTGACCTAGGAAACATCTGATTGGAGAATCATGTGATAGGTCCAGCCATGGTCAAGCATAAGCACATGATCCTCTCGAAACAAGTTTATAAATAAACTTCACTTATAATGGGTGCTTTACGAATAATAAAGTATTGACAATAATTGCACAGAGGAATCCCCAAATAAAAGTTACCTTAGGTTCCTTGAAGGCTTGCCCTGCTTCTGGTTGCTTGATGACATATTCACGAGTGCACACTCAGACCAGATGTGAGTTCATCCATCAGAAAGGAGTCATGTCTGTGAGCGTAATAGCAGTTGCTGCAATTTGGACATTCACAATCAAGCAACAGGAAGCTTGTGCACTCGTGTGTGTGCTGAGAACTATTGGCCCAGACTGTGATTAAAGCTAATAATATACACATACCAATAGTTTCGATTTTTAAGACTTCAGGAGCCACGGAGATTGATTTGGACTTGTCGGTGTGTGTTTAGTTTCTGTCTGTGTTTAGATTCTCAAAAACAGGTGACCAGGTGACTTGTGTTATATGAATCAGCAAGTACCACAGATTCATCTTTAAATCTTTTATGTCCTGTACTGAAAAAGTCCCCTATATCTTCAATGGCCCGAGGGTGAATAAATTCAGCGTTATGTTTTCATTTTTCAATGATCTATTCAAGTCCTCAAGCTTTGGAAGTGTGTGCAAAGTGAATTTCCTTTCAAAGAGAAAAAAACGAAATCTTCTTGACATGTTAACAACATGAACAAAACCATTCCAGGCAGTTCCAGCCCTTCCTTATGGTTACATATAAGTTATGAATTTGAAACAGATATGGTTGGTAACATGATTTATTTAACCATATCTGCACTGTTAACCCTAATAAGTTGAGACTACTCAAATTATTTGAGGAAAGTGTTTCCCTCAGTTCGTTTGAGTAATGGGAAACCGACAAGACAATTAATGAAGTTGACCAAATGTGGTCCCAAATGTTTAAGCATAAACTTAATGCTTATGTTTAAGATAACTTAAAATGGATAATAGTCTAAACTTCCAAATTTTTCAGCTTTTATATTCTGTACTTACTCTTACTCTCAGGGGTGTTTATTTCGAAGTTGATATTTAGCCTCACAATGTTGGTGTTTCGTAACATCTAATTTTTACGAGGTGAGTCGTTAGCCCAACACTCAACCCGGAGGACCAGGACATACACAACGGAAAATTTAGCTTACCCAATTCCCCTATAGCGCATGTGTTTGGACTATGGTGGTAACAGGAGCACCCGGAGGAAACCCACGCAAACTCAAGGAGAACATGCAAACTCTACACAGAAATCCCTAACTGACCCTGCCGGGACTTGAACCAGCAACCTTCTTGCTGTGAGGCGACAGCGTGACCCACTGTGCTACTGAGTCTGTGTAGGCACAAGCATATGCAAGCATTTAAATATCTACTTACTAATTTAACATTTCTCTTTCGTCTCTTTCAGGTAGTGCCTCTGTCTTGCTGCACTTTATCAAAATTCAGCATTCCAAACAAAATGACCACCTTGTGTCATATAACATATCGACCAATCAGCGTGGTTGTCAAGGCAGAATTTCAAGCGCAACTAATCATTTTTAACAGAGACATGGTGAATCGTTTAAAGTTTAAAATGTTAAGGGAGCTTAAAATATTAATTAAAGTTTTTTGGTGCCTAATGAGTAAGTTAACATCTGTTTAAGTTTTGATGCCAATTTTAAGTAAAGTCAAATTATATTAACTTAATATCTTTAGTAATGACAACAGCAGGGCTTACAGTGTGCATTTTCAGCATTTCACAAGCACTTTTAATATTCTAGGCAGCCAATGTAACAACAATGTCCATATCATGCACACTGTTATACATAATTAGCTTTTTTTGTGGTTAAGGGTTTTTTTTCATTTATTTTCATTTTCTAATTGTATTAGGAGACCTTGATCTCTTCTACGACAACTATTGATATTAAAATCCCTGCTAGTTAACAGATATTAATTACTGCAGATAAATTACAGATATTATTTACAGATATTTTTCTGTGCATCATTTTATTGCAAGCATTTCATTTTGTAAATATATATATATATATATATATATATATATATATATATATATATATATATATATATATATATATATATATATATATATATATATATATATACTAAGAGATTACTAATCGATTATTATATTATAGCTACTTATTAAAATAATTTAGATTTTTAAAACATACATTATACCATTTTTTTCATCAATCAGTTAAATTCTTTAGCACTGCTTGTTTGGTGGGTAAAATCAAAAATCAAGATTTATTTGCTTACAGAAGGTGGCACTGGTGGACCAGTAGAAGTGCAGCGTTTATGGTTAGTTTACACAAAAAGGAAAATTCTGCCATCATTTACTCATCCTCCACTTGTTCCAACCTGTTTTAGTTTCTATCTTCTGTTGAAACACAAAGGAAAACATTTTAAAGAATATTGGACAAACTCAGATATTGACTCCACAAGAGGCCGCTGTCAATTGACTGACTGACTGACCGACCGACCTTCCTCCTTCGCCAAAACCCAACCAATAGTGTTTTTAAAATAGAATTGAAATTGAAATGTTTTCAACGGTGTGTTAAAAAGCACCGATTGACCAGTGTCCACCAATTTCCCTAAGTCCACCAGTTTTAAAAAGCAATCCAGAAAGAAAAGTCCTCGCCAAATTTTTACCATGTTTTCAGATTTTACCACATTCTTACCCAGTTATTTACTTGCTTATTTTATTTTTTGGCTTTTGTTTTTGTCTTTCTGGAACTGTTCTTCACCAGACTTAAACCCTGTCATCATGGTCAACTCCTCTCTGCGTCTTAAGCCAACATACATGGCGAGCTACTGGACAAACTGGTAACAGCGGGAAAGACATCCACATGGAGGAGCAGTCAGCTGGTAAGCACAAAAAGGAACAGCATCATACCCACCCATAGCGTTTGTTTTAAAGACGAAATGCAGCCATATATTTTTCTGGCTACATAATTCGTGATTTCCAGAAAGGTATATAGGGCTACGTTTTCAGAATGAGCCTATGGAAAGAGTTTGTTACACTGTAAAACATGTGATTTCCTGTTGCCAGCAGGTGGCACTATAACTGTAACTGGATATTGACATGCAAACGTGTTCAGGACACGACTGTTATCGAACGTGTATTTTGAGTTGGTGAGTTTTACCATTTGTGAATCCATTCAGCTGATCTCTAGGTCTGGTGTGAGGACTTTTAGCTTAGCTTAGCATCTTTGCACCTGCTACAGCCATAATACAGCCGCAGTTCCTTATTATCCTTATTATTATAGTTCCTAAGCGTATCAACCTAGCAACTTTTTATTTCCTGTCTGCTTTAGTCCACAGTGTAACTACAAAAGAGTCAAGGTTTAATTAGGAAAATTGTCAAAACTCTTTGCTTATTTTTAAGTGAGATGCTAATAATCAAATCTGATTCCTTGATCATGGCCAGTGGTGTAAAGAAACAAATTACATATACTCAAATTAATGTAGTTGAGTAGTTTTTCTCGGGAGTTGTAATTTACTAAGTAGTTTTAAAAATGTGTACTTTTACTTTCCCTTCAGTACATTTTTAGTGCTGTATCGGTACATTTACTTCACTACTTTCCTTCAAACTGCAGTCACTACTGTATTATTTCTTGTCTATGAGGATTGTCTAAAGTAGAAAAATCAGTCCTGCAATTCCTGTCCAATAAAATCACACATAGAAAGTAAATCGCATCATACTGAACAATCTCAACCTGTTTATAGACTGGATGTCACTGATGAGAAAATGAAGAATGTCGACTGTATGATGACTAAAATCACCAAACTGCCTTAAACAATAACTAAATGGAACGAATGAATGGAGGAAAGGGCTGAATGAAGAAAGGGCCAAACAAGGGATGGAAGGAAGGACCGAATGAAGAAAGGAAGGACCAAATAAAAGGAGGAAGGATTCAAGGAAAAACTAAACAAAGTAAGTAAGGAAGGAAGGAACGAAGGGAAGAACAAAGGAAATAAGGAAGGAAGGAAGGAAGGAAGGAAGGGAAGAACGAAGGAAGAAAATGAAGTAAGGGAAGAAGGAAGGAAGGGAAGAATGAAGGAATGAACAAATAGAAGGAAGGAAGAAGGAAGGAAGGAAGGAAAGGAAGAATGAAGGAAGAAAAACAGAAGAACGAAGGAAGGAATGAACAAACGAATGAAGTAAGGAACGAATATAGAAAGGTTACTAAATGTACTACAGAATGTTACGTTTACACATCCCTGCACAAACTGCATGTAAACGCATCAACATTTCACAGCGTAATACTACTCTTGAGCACTTTTAAAAGGGCTACTATTTACTCATACTTTGAGTAATATTTACAAAAGATACTTTAACTCTACTTGCACTACGATTTTGCGCAAGTAATGGTACTTTTACATGAGTATGATTTTTCAGTATTCTTTCTCCCACTGATCAGCTAAGCTAAAAGTGTTCCTGTCAGTCAAGGAGGTTGGCTGAATAGATTATGAAAATGATAAAACTCAAATATTTAATAGGGAAGTTGCAAAAAGCCTATTAAAAAAGCCTGGGGTGTACTTTAAGATGCTTTTAGGTTATAACATGCACATGTACAAACACCTGTAAGCTA